>NW_027507791.1:72482734-72527734 GCF_037356315.1 Lithobates pipiens | reverse complement strand
AAAAAATTAAAATTTGTACTTTTTTTTATCATTGTGCATTTCTAATAAATTATTGTAGTCTGTTCATAAATTTTTTATGGTATATATATATATATATATATATATATATATATATATATATATATATATATATATATATATATAAAATATAAAATATATAAAGTATTTGTATCCCTAATTCCCTAATACTGTCCCTTTGTAAATCTGTTACATGTGTCATTCCCAACTAAACATAATTCTGCTTTTAAAAAAACTGAAATTGGTAAACTGGTGCAGCTCAAATCGGTTAATCAATACAACCCTCAACAGTGCAGGTTTTCTAGATTTATTGCTAGAATGACAGGTAAAATATCTAGAGTTCTTATTCAAAGCTTTTTCTAATTATCAAAGCTGTGCTTCTACCTGAAAGTCTAGGAAACATTCACTACTGATAAGCAAGCCAAAACTGGACTGGAGACACTGTTGTAAACACTGTGCTGCAAGTTTAACTCCTTCAAGTATAATGCAATAATCCTGGTCTTGCTTTTGCTGATTATTATTTATTTTTTTAAATTAAAAAAAGTTATGTATTCATTGCATATATCTCGTAAGTTATTTGGAAAATCTATGTTACAGAATCATAAATTTAGTATATAAATTACATTTTATATATATATATATATATATATATATATATATATATATATATATATATATGTGTGTGTGTGTCTGTAGATATACATACATACATACATACATATATATGT
This sequence comes from Lithobates pipiens, assembly GCF_037356315.1. NCBI lineage: Eukaryota > Metazoa > Chordata > Amphibia > Anura > Ranidae > Lithobates > Lithobates pipiens. Next base: position 72,526,988 of record NW_027507791.1, on the reverse strand, counting down.
ATATCAATCATTACATACAGACATACATGCACACAGGTGTATGTATGCAAATTTAAACCACAATCAGTAGTTGCATAAATGATTGCTTGGTATATATAGTGTCATTGGAGCTGTTATTTGTTGCCTGATTGTCCTTCGGGAGCAACAGTAGCCTGCTTCCCTCCCCCTGTTGTGCGTTGTGGTTTTTTTTTCTTCCTTCCATAATTTTTTCTCCCTCTGGCTTAGAAGTGTCAATCACGTCCCTTCTGCCATTGGCTGGAGAGTTTGCGTCAAAAAGTTGCCAGTGAGGTGCCTTGTCTGCAAATGTTCACAAGAGAGGGACAGACCTTGAGCTCTAAGCAAGACTCGAGTATTTTGCAAGTCTAGCACAAGATCCTCCTCCTGCTACCCCTTTGTATGTGACTGAAGAGGGATATCACATCTTTAAGCTCCTAGGTTGCTCCTAGTCATCCCAGGAAGGCTGAGGAGTCACTTTTTCCCTATAACCTACTTGTTTCAATTTTATTTCAGGATAAAGACCAACAGCCTTAGCCAATCAGTTGACGACCATCTAAGGTAAGTCTTTTAAACCTTTTTTTTTTTTTTTTTTATTACTAGCATGATATTGATGCTGATTATATGTGCTGATGACTATGTACTGATTATCAGTCAGGCTTATCCCAAAACGAAAGGTAGCTGCTGTTACACAACAAGCTGCAAGTTGTTGAGCTATTAGCTTAATTAACAAAGGAATAGCTCATATAGGGCCAGTAGGAGCCCAACACAAAATTTGTGTATGTATACAATAAATAGCTGGCTGCTTTTGTCATTGTGAACAATGCATTTCGATGGCTTGATGGAACATCTCCAAAAGTGCCTAAAACAATACAGAATAGGCATTTAAGCTAAAGGATCTCCATTTATTTTTAAATAAACTAAAATCAGTGTCTTCATTCAGGAAAAACACAAACAGTGCTAACCAGATAATTGGGGAGGCGGGGAGTTCCTTCCCCTGTCGTCTCTCCCTCTCTCTTTATTCACTGTGAATTGAAGGGTGATTTTTTTTTCTATAGGAGCACAACGGATGTTTAAAAAAAATAAGGCTGAGATGTTGAAAATTCATAGTGTTACCTTGCTGACAAACTGATTATTTTGATGAAAAAATAAATGGCATTAAAATATTGGACTCTCAATTATTACAATTATTGACAAAAAGATTTCTGCCCAGACTCTGTTCAATAGGTTGATCCAGAAAAGCCATTCTGAGAAACAGATTTGTCCAGGGGCAGCAAACTCATGACAAAGTCCAATGGTACCAAAAACGGTTTTATTTGTTATTGTGCAGTGCATACATTTTTTTTTTAACTCCTGCAAAATTTTTTGGATGAATTATTATCACAAAGATTGATACATTTGAGTGTACATCACTAACAGATGTTACCTGCAACAGCAGATGTTGTGAGTTAATTAAACAACACATAATTACACACAAAGTGCTGCAATGTTACGTTAGCATAATGTTTATTTTGAAGCCAGAATAATCACAAAACTAATTATATCCTGTTTATTGACAATTAAACAAAAACATGTAAAAATCCAAATGAATATATATATATATATATATATATATATATATATATATATATATATATATATATATATATATATATATATATTCACATAAATATGTTGGTCAAATAAATAGCTGGTTCATTATAAATATTTGAAGAGAAAACATAACATACACAAAAAGTCCATGAAATAGTTTTTGGAAATAGCTCTTTTTAGTTTCAGTTGCTAAAATGTTCAGACACTAAAGTTTACCATACTACATTTTAAATTATTTATGCTTCTAAATAATGCATAACTGTTGATTTTAACCATCTATGTAGTTAAAAGTTAGTACACATTGCCTATTAGCATCACAATATTTCAATACTGCTACAATGTAAGGCAAAAACAACAAAAACCAATGACACCAATTATAGACTGTAATATAGTTTTTGCCAGTAATTAAGGAAACAATCGAAGTAACGGTAGCAAAATAATTGCGTTCCCCCTTCATATTTGGTTGATAGTGGTCAAGTCCCATGTACTTAGACTATTGAGAGTTTTCATAATTTTTTTTCCCTTGTTATATGAAAAGGCCCGTTAGAGTATATGTGTTTTTGTTTTATGGCTATCAGGCAGAAAATTAATCAGCACCAATGCTTTGCAGGGCTGAACATGGCGTTGTGTAATTAGGGGACTTGTGCCACTCAGATTATCTTGTTAATTTATCATGAAAACATTTATTATAATTAATTATTGGGCAAGGCAATTATTACTTGAGCAGGCGTAGAGCAACTGGTTAAGAGGAAATAACGACAGACTTTAGTTCTTGTGCAGCCGTTTGCTGAACTTATTAAATAGGAGGGGGTAGTTTGGGCAAAAAAAAGACACTGGTCTTTGTTCCAGTTTAAAGATATATATATATATATATATATATATATATATATATATATATATATACACACACACACACACACACAATTCGTTACCCTTAGTTACCTTGTTTATATTATTTTAATACTCATTCTAAAAAGTAATATAACTATATGAGTAAGTATTTTAGTTAAAAACAACTTTTATTTTGTAAAAAGTTATTTATTATGATGTCTTGTTTATACCCACAATTTGATATTTTTATGATATGCTGAAAATTCATCACAGTTTTAATTTAATTGTAGCACTAGTATGTTGACCAAAGTAAATCTGACTCATCAAAAATTATTTAGAATTTATACCAGTAATCAATAATGCAGAATGGTATAAAAAAAATTATACGTTTGCAAAAAAAAAAAAATATATATATATATATATATATATATATATACATATACATATATATATATATATATATATATATATATATATATATATATATATATATATATATACAGCATTTAGACTAAAAACAAATCTATAAATGAGTACAATTCAGGATATTACTAGGCTTCGAAAAAGTAATTTGTAAGGTATGTAAATGTAAAAGAGAATTTTCTGTCAATGTTATCTGTAAATTTACACATGAATTGTCAAAGAAATACCATTTAATAAATACCCTAAATCAATTATCTTGAGACTATGATATTTTGATATTTAAATATCCCAAAATGCAAAATCTCTTTAATTAGAGATTACTTAGATTTTTCATAGATATGCTGTGACTCAAACGTATCCTTGCTCACTAGATATAGAAAACTTCCTACTTTTTTGGCACTGGAAAATGTTTATTTTTAAAGGCATTAACAAGGAGAGAAATCCAAGTTGTGTATTTTGGGCTTTAATGATATTACCTTGCCTCCCCCTGTGTACCCATCCAAGTTCAGAATGTCTGCTGTCCATGATTGTTTTTTAATTGGAATTTAAAGAGCTGTTTGTTTAACTTTGTCTTTTTTACACATATAAATAACATTTTTCAGGACACCAATAAATCAGTCACTTACCTCCAAATCTAATTAGGACATCTACTAATTAGGTGAAAATGGATGCTGGGGCTGCCAGAGAAGATTGATCTTACTCAAGTTAGATTTTGTGTATTGCAAAGTTGCTACTGCACGAAAAAAAAACAGGCTTACCCCAAACGGTGCTTGTAACAAAATGCACTGGGATAATTAAAATGAATGCGTTTTCTAATAGCTAAGCAGACTGAGCAGAGATTGGTTTCCTGAATTGTGTCTTTGTTTCTGGTGAAAAAAAGCTTTTGTTTTCACCCATTATTTATTTAGCCAAGGAGTCCTTTGTCTCTGCAAATGGCCCCAATCAAGTTTTGTTTGAGACAATTAGGGAGTGTTAGCCAATGAATCTTATGCAAATGGACAGACTTGGGTGCGCGTTGCAAGCAATTCAACACCTGGTTTTGTCTCGCAGGAAGGCGTGTTGTATGGCCATGGGGTGTTACTCTTTTTTTTTTTTTAGGACACATTTATCTAGTCAGCATCCCCTTGGTCCACAGGGCAGCTGGGGGTCTCAGAGTCCTTTAAGAGCATGAGCAATTGACTAGTGAACCTCACACACTAACAAGCCACCATAGGTAAAGGACCTGCCCCCAGTACTCTCTGTTAATCAGCAAATTTCCATTGACTTGTAGAGAAATTGCTTTAAAAGGAAGATTGAGCCAAGGAGACCTAGACTGCCTCAACCAGTCACCACGATTCCGGATTGCTTTGCCGTTTGCCCTCCACGCCAAAACATTAGCATGATGTCTTATCTCAAGCAACCACCTTATGCAGTCAATGGACTGAGCCTAACCACCTCTGGGATGGATCTGTTACATCCATCCGTGGGATATCCTGGTAAGTAATACTTTAACTAAACCTGGTTATCTAAGCTATGTAGGAAGCTTTTTGAGGTTATTAGAACAGATTTGCACCACACTGTTATAGATTTTCTGTGTTGGGCTTAATAATCAATTTAATCACACATTTGGACTCTACTAACTACAGTAATACCAGCATTTAAACAATTCCTCTATCCTCTGTACTGGGTTTAATTTCTATGTTTTGGGTTTTTAAATATGCATTCCTTAATAAGTCCTATGAGTGTGTTTATTATGTATTACCACCTGTCTATTTTATTTATACATTGTTTTTTAATTTTAAATTCAGTTAAATATATAGTGGTATTACTAGTAAATGTATTTGTTATACATTTAACTGTTAATATAAATAGTAAATGAGGCACTAAAATGTGTAAACATCATTCACAAATCTACATGCTGCTTTAAAAATAGTTTAATTATCTTGCGGGCATTCTATGATGTTTATTTATAACTGATTATTTTTAAATATTTGCATGTAATCTTACACTTTTTTTTTTTTTAATTTATAATTTGTGTTCAATAAACTTGATGTATATAATGACACTTTGCTGTGTCTTCAGCTACCCCCAGAAAGCAGAGAAGGGAGAGGACCACGTTCACCCGGGCACAGCTTGATGTCCTTGAAGCACTTTTTGCCAAAACTCGTTATCCTGACATCTTCATGAGAGAGGAGGTGGCTTTAAAGATTAATCTACCAGAGTCCCGAGTACAGGTGAGACAAAATTCCCCATTTTCTAGATATGTTCTAATAATTGAGAGATTCACAGACACTTCTTGATTTATTTCCATTTTTTTTTAAAGGATGATTTGTGTGATCTATTTTAAAGTGAAAACATTGTTCAGTTTTTAAAGCAGAGATTTGCAGTCACCTGAGGCACAATGCTCACATTTTCTTATAGACGGTTTCATCACAGCTGTGCAAAGTTTAATTGTCTCTCGGTTCTAGGAGTGATCTCTAATGAAATTATTTTATTTTTGATTAAAGGTTTGGTTCAAAAATCGTCGAGCAAAATGCCGCCAACAGCAGCAACAACAGCAAAATGGAGGTCAGAACAAAGTCAGGCCTGCTAAGAAGAAGACCTCTCCATCCAGAGAGGTCAGCTCAGAGAGTGGTACTAGTGGTCAGTTCACCCCACCATGCAGTACCTCTGTGCCCGTGATCTCCAGTAGTACAGCTCCCGTGTCTATCTGGAGCCCTGCCTCCATCTCTCCTCTTTCTGATCCTCTTTCAACATCCTCCTCCTGCATGCAGAGATCCTATCCCATGACATATACCCAGGCTTCAGGCTACAGCCAAGGATATGCAGGATCAACGTCTTACTTCGGTGGAATGGACTGTGGATCTTATTTGACCCCTATGCACCATCAGCTCCCTGCACCTGGTGCTACACTTAGTCCAATGGGCACCAACGCAGTAACCAGCCACCTCAACCAGTCTCCAGCCTCATTGTCCACCCAAGCCTATGGAGCCTCAAGCTTGGGCTTCAACTCCACTGCTGATTGCTTGGATTACAAAGACCAAACAGCCTCTTGGAAGCTAAACTTCAATGCTGACTGCTTGGATTATAAGGACCAGACATCATCTTGGAAGTTCCAGGTTTTGTGAAACCCATTTTAGCAAGTGGGGAACTTTTTCTTGGTGACAAATACATTTGGACATTCCAGATCCTCGCCAGGTCTTTGGCTAAAGAACACAAAAGACATTGTATTTCTTGTCCACAAATCCCCTTGCTGGCAAGTACTGGAGTGGATCTCAACAAACTTCTCAAGTCTTGGAGAAAAAAAAAATAAAGACACCTATTTATGTCTTGATACAGTTGTGATCACCATAGTTTTTAGCAAAGTGTTGGATAAAAGTTTGAAATGAAGTCCATTCTAGCTCAGGCAGTTACTTAAGTCCAGGCTCAGGGGCTTGTCTACACCCAGAGCGGTGCCCAGTGTTAGCCAACTTTTGGGTCTACCAATGGAATGGCCATGTGACTACTAGATGGCACTGAACATTTCAGGGCTGAGTGAATTTGTGCGTTACTGATTGTCATAGATGCACTACTTTATTTAAAGAAACAAAAACAAAATAATAATAATAATAATGTTTATAAGGAGTCATTATGTAGTTTTTAAAAAGACAATCAGTGTGTGTCTTCTATCAATGGTAAATCTGTGTTTTTTTTTTAAATCTGTGCTAGACTTTAAAGCTGTGATCTCCTGTATTATATGCAACTGTGAACTCCGCAAACACAAGGAGTTCTGCTGTGATTCAATAGATTCTAAGTAACATTCCCAGTTCAGAGAGAACCTATTTATCATTCAAAAAGAGTGTCTGCCATGGATGAACTGAAAAGAAAGTTTGTTTATTCTTAAATATTTTCCCTCAAGGTATAATTGGATATCAAATTTGAAAAAGCATGGATTCTGGCTGACGAAAAATATCAGTTTCTTTAAAAAAAAAAACAAAGACTTTGGTTAATATTTGACCCTATTAGATTATGGAAAGTAATTGGCGTTTATTCTTGACTATGTGAAGGAAGATCTACCTAAATATATATGATGCATAGAACTCTTTTTTATTCATTTTTGGATCTGGCAAACATGTATGATTCTATTAAAATGGCTCTAGCACAATGTTATGTCTTACTCTTTGATTGTGCACTGTAACTAATTGTTGGTATGGGGAAGTATGCAACGCTTAAACACCTGAGTAACTTTTATAATTGGTGTCATGCTCAAACATTTTGCCTGGCACGTTGAGATCAGATACACTACTTAAAATGGTCAAGATTTTATCTTTATTTTATTTATTTTACATTTTGTTTTCTTTTTGTCTGTGTGGTCAGCTGTAAATGAATACTTTTGCATTGCATAGCATACCAAAACAGTCCATTTGCTTAGCATAGCTTAATTAACATGTACATTAAGATATGACTAGACTGCCCTGTTTTTCAAGTTTTCTTGCTCACAGTGGTGGTATCTGATTTGCCACAAATCTATACTTTTTTTTTTTCTACAAAGACAGAAAAAAGCATTTGAAGCGTAATTAATATCTGAACAAAAGGGCGTTTCACAATGTGAAAACCTGTAATTTTATGCACTGAACAGAAGGCGCGCCTTACTATTTTTCTACTTCTCTTACAAGAGCTCAGAGGTACAAAAAAAAACTTTACCATATGTTTTACCCCGCAGGTAAAATATGCAGTTACATCAAATATTACAAATATTTTTTTTCATAACCATTTTCTATTCATTATGCATGCCCTAGCAACAAGTTCAGGTCTGATTAAAAGTGTAAATATGAAGTTAGTTGCAACTAGTCATTACTTTCCTACTTACTTAATGTCAGTATCCAATATCTGCATCTTTCAAGCTCCATTAAAATACTTAATTTGCTTCCAACTGGGAAAACATAAACATTCCAAGATATGCAACTAATTGAATACTTTCTGTCCTCCAGGCATACAGATATATTTCATCACATATGTTGCTATATGTTCGTTTTCTAATTATAAATGAATTGTTGATCAATGCTAATTTATTGTTTATAAAAAGGAAAAACTATATTTAGTGTTACTGCCTGATAGACTTGAATTAACTACACCTTTGCCATTTCTTGCATGGTATAAAATGTTGATTAAACATTAATGCTATAATACACTCTTGAAAGACGAATACCCACTTTAGGGTATTAGCAGTAGGGCATTATAATATAATATAATATTTTCACACCTATTTTATCTATCTATCTATCTATCTATCTATCTATCTATCTATCTATCTATCTATCTATCTATCTATCTATCTATCTATCCATCTTTCTATCCATCTATCTTGAAAAAAAATTGTCTGTATATATATATATATATATATATATATATATATATATATATATATATATACAGTTCTGAGTGTGTGTAACTTGGATATTCGATATCCTACATCATGTGCTAATAACATGTTTTTGTAATCTGATGTAATAATGACCTTTAAATTTACCTCACAAAGCTCAAATATACTACTCATTACCAGCACGGTCATTACAAAGGGAATGACAGAAAAGATCCCAGCAAGGCATGTTTTTTTCCACAATACATGGAATTTTAACCCCTTACACTGAACAACAAGAAAAACTATTTACTCTTTACTAAGAGAAATTATACTTAACATTGTCTGTACCAGCTGGAAAACTGTTAAAGGAAAATCGTTTTTGGAAATTAGCATGATTTAAAAAAATAAATCTATTTAAAGTTCTTCAAACTTAGATTTAAACAAACTTTGCTATTGATAAGGAATTCAATAGTAATACAAATTATATTTTTAAATTTAAACATAAAACAAATTCACTTCAGCCGTTCTTTAATTATATCTACGGTAATATTAAATGTGGTTTAAAAATGGCATGTAAAAAAACAGTTCTTGATATTGTTATCACTGCTATTTTTGTTATTAAAATTTTTACACGCAAATTCAATTATTGGAAATGTATTACACCAGAAACAACCTACATGTTTTCCCTTTTTGTGTGACATTTATATCTAATAAATGCATATTGCAAGCCCCTTTAAATAATTTTATTCCAAATACCAAATTGTTAATACTTGAAAACATATATAGGTTTGCAACACATATAGGTATGCAACTAGTTAGGTACACCAAAAATTCAGTTTGTAGTTCTAAATCAATTTTCAATTTGTGATAATGTGTTATTGATACAACAGAAACAAATTAATTTCCTGCTTGATAAACATGTATTAAATAATATTACCTTTTCCATTTTTCTTCTGGTACATTAGTTGTATAATTTCTATTCAGAACTATTACAATTTTCAAAAATTTTACATTTCCACAACAAAAATGCAATTCCCTATGGAATAAGTAACATATTTAATTCCTCATCTGTATCATCAATGTTAAAGGAAAATATTTATATTTATTTATTTTTATATATTATAACAATATACTGTTTTGATATTTATTTTTTATTTTTTGTTGTAATAATGATCTTTAAGTTTACTTTACAAAGCTCGGGCTCATAATCACCAGGTTCATTACAAGAGGTATTATAAAAATGCTTGCAGGAAATAGTTTTCGCCACAGTGCTTTCAAATTGTATCCCTAACACGGCATAACAACACACATATTTTACTTACTTTAACACAAGATATTTTAACAGAAGGTAAGAGATTTAAAAAAAAAAAAAAAACATTATTTTTTAAAGTTATACTTTAATTAGAAAGAACCCTTGGTATTTATATAACAATAAAACTATTAAATGGATTTTAGAAACATGCAAAAGTAAATAATAAATATCAATCAATTGATTATAATTTTTATAAGAATAAATGTACAAAAAAAACACAACAAAATCAATAGAAGAAGGATAAAAGTGCATAAAATAGAAGATCTATAAAGATTTCAGATATTTCTGAGCAAAGGTAAGCTTGAAAGCTGTTTTAAGAGATATGGAGTGATTTTATGAATGAATACAATTATATACATTAAATTGCCTTTGGTGAGGGACATTTTAACACACTAAGAGGAACACTTTGTTAAAATTGGCAAAAGTAGTATATTTTAAACGTGATTCAAAGTGTTATAATCTAATCATACGAGGTCTGACATTACTACAAAATAAAATTTTTTTTTTTTTTTCTGAAAAGCAAAATGAAAGTTTAAATGTGTGAAAAACTGCACGTGCTCTGAATTAGTTCCTTGCAAAGTTATTATTGATCAAGTAAGCAAATACAATCAAGGACTATTGCTACACCAAATGTTTTGTACCCTGCATATTGAAACATTAAAGGCACACTATATTCTAAAAAGCATTGATTTGACGTAAGGAAAAAAAAACACTTTGAAACAAACTTCTTTAATAATAGTTTTTCTAGGAAAAAATACATAAAATGGAGGAACAATAAACATTTTAGATATTTCTGAGTGGAAGTAAGCTTGGAAATTAAAATGTTGGTAGCCTTTGGGATAATGCACATACATCTGCCCTAAGCAGAGGCCCCTCCCGGCTTCTAGGAGGTGGCTAGTGGCCAAAGGCTGCACAAGAGCTAGTCCCCCCTCACCCCTCCTTTTTGTATTCTTTTAAAGTGTACTGTATTGTATAGTCTATCCTTTCACATTTAGCTGAGGTGTGAGAATATGCCAACAGGAGTTTAACATTGATCAGATTCTTGCTAGAAAAAAAAAATGAAATAAAAAAAAGATACCTTGTTCATCTTAAGTTAATATGGTAAAGAAATAGTTACAATGATGCAATACAACACTTCTCATTACACGCCCAGGGGTTTTAAAATAAAAAGCTTTATTTCTTGTTAATTAAGCTTATTCCTGTGAAAATGCATTTGAATAATGGGCCCCTTTTTTTTTTTGGAACACAAGAAAAGATGAATAAAAGGAGAAAAGGTGGAAAAATATGGCCTTTTTGAGCCTACTTAAGTGTCCAATTGCCGAACGGCATTAGTCCTGTGGTTCAATTTAGACCCTGTCAGATGCTGTGTAAAGAACGATAGTGCAGGCAGATTCCGACCATCTGAGTTTGTGCATTTATTTTGTTACAAGGAAAGTAGAGCACAAGCGTAAGCGCTTGAGGAAAAAGACTGAAGTCTCGTTAACTTTCTATTAGTATTACCGTGGGAGGAGGTGGAAGTATTTAGGGGACAGTTCCAAAGGCTGATCCTAAGCCTGATACTAGAGCCACATAGGCTGACAGCCACTGAAAAGCAAAAAAAGAATTCATTCACATTGCTTCAGACGTTCATGTGTACCTCTCTGATAGCACATAATACATAATACTTTTTCTTGGAATTTATTTTGACATCACACCAGTAACCAACTATTCTTTAGCTGGAGCATTGCATTTATTTTCACATTTGCAAAGTGAAGGTTAAAGGTGACTAACCAGCATCTGTTTAACCCTTGACATCTTGCTGAATATATAAGTAGAATTTTTTGCACTGAATGTTAGAGAATACTCTATAATCGAAGGATGCAAGCAAACTCTAGAACAGTAATATTTTTATTTTGTACATGTTTCTATATACATCCTCATTTGCTTGTTCTCTAAAATTTTGCATATTTAGAATAAGAAAGGTTTTTGAGTTTGCACGTGTCTCAGGCTGCATTAGTTAGCACACTAACACTCTCATATACATTTTATTTACATTTTTTTAGTTTCAATTTACATCCCCTATAAAAATCACAGTCACCTCTATTTATTTTTTCTATACATAGATTCACGATATTGATATTGCCAAACAAACACATTAATTATTATTATTTTTTTTTTATATATGTAAGCACTAGTACAGTTTAACACAGTGCACTGTTAAACTCTAAATTTAAAAAAATTTAAATGCATACTGGGCTTAACTTTGGCAGAAAAAAAACGCTAATTCTTGTACATAGCTTAAATGAGTTTAGGAGAGTTTTGCATTTTTTCAGCCACTAAGCACCAGTCAGAAACGCAAACCAGAAGGTTTTTTTTTCCTGCCCCCAAACGTTGAGCTTAAAATATGTCTTTAATTGTACTAATGTGCCTTTGACACATAGAATAACACTGAGCTGCTTCTAAAGGGAAAACGCAAAACTCCTCTAGTAGCAGCGATTTTTTAAGCAAGTGTGCATGGTGCCAAAATTTCGTTATACATCTACTAGTATTATATACCAAGTACTTCAGAGGAAAAAAACAAACAAACATACATTTGAAACCATTGACTATTAATACACTAAATATGATGCTTTGATATGGTTTGCCCTGGTCAACATTTGTTGGAACACTTAAGTTGGAAACTTACAACTAATTCTAGTACTATTAAAATTGACTCTCAAGGTCAATTTAGACTTTTTAGTCTCATGAACCATTAATAAAAAATCTGCTTATATTCAAATAGCACTCAGGAGCTTTGATAGTGGATTACCAACTCCTAATGGATGGGCGATCATTTACCCATCTAAGCAGGAACGTCTAAAGTATTGGGGGTGCTTGGTGCTGACTGATGACCAGATTAACAGACAGGGTGGCTCTTAGAGGCTGATGCTTCTGTAGTAGAATACATCCCCAACACCACTCTATGTATTAGGTTTAACTAGATTTATTTCAACATCATATGGTCCAAAAGGAGCAAATAAATGCGTGAGAGTCTTATGCTGATTTGCTTGATCACAGCAGAGTGCTTAAAATGAATTTCATGCTTTGGGTAAGCAGATTCAGGGGTCTTTATATGAACCTAAAAAGCAAATATCTCTGATTTATCAAGTTTAAACAATGGACAGGTACATGAAAGAGATGCAGAGTTTTTTTGTAAATATACTAACTATTGCTAAGATAAGCATATAATGTTACCATCACACACTCCAAATATCTTTACATTATTTCCACACTGATTTTTTTCTTTTATTTATTATGCATAAAAACACAGAAATTTCTACCAATAATAGAAACAATTTCAGTCATACATTATGGGTTGATTTTTTTGGTGCCATTCATATTTTTATGTAGTTTAAAAATTGTTGAAGCAATATACATCGGTTTAACCTTTCTAATTGTCTGTTGTGTACAAGTTACAGACAGTGTTGCTATAAGTGTTAAATCGTGGTCATTTCCATTCTAAGTATAGAGATGAAAATTTACAAGTTTAAGTAAATGCTCCAACAAGCAGGTCATTGCTTTGAAATTTTTATTTATTTTTTATGTACTAAGTTTGAATAAAAACTAGGTGAGAACATCAACTTTTAAACAAGGCTGCAGCACTCCAGGTGTCTACAAAGGTGAATTACATCCTTCTCATCTAGTTCTATTACCTGGCCGTGGATTCACTTGTGTAGGATAGACTGATTAACTGAAGGAGTCATTTTAACACTGTCCACTTCAAACTCCAATTCAACATCAGAAGAATTCAAAAATAAAAAATTTCCCTAGGAAGTAACTGGGTATTTTGAAGTGATCGCAAGGGAGTGTGAATATTGTTCATTCAGACCCACTCATAAGTTTAAAAAAAATAAATACAATTTTTTATTTAAGACCAGTTGTCTCGATTTAAAATAAATATGTGTGTCCCTTTTTTTTATAATCAATTGTGTCTATATTTTTTGGTGAAATATTATATAACTATACAATATATATATATATATATATATATATATATATATATATATATATATATATATATATACACACAAATACATTTTCTGCTTACATTAATTACATAAATATATATCAAAGGACAGGCACACTGAAACTAGCAAACTGTTTTTTTTTCCTTTTGTTACAGGACACCCCCCCTCCCCACCCCTTCTAATGCCGGCTTAGTAGTGATTGTAACCTGCTCCTCACAAACACACACAACAATATACAACAGTGCAGACACACAAGCCTTCCCTTCCCCTAAGGTCTGGCAAACTCCAGGGTTTACAGAACAAAATGTGCTTAATAGGCAAGGAGGGGTTTTAATGGACGCTCTCACCGGCTTCCAGATTAATTCCACTTTTATTAGGCTCCAGCCACTGTAGATCCACTGGAATGTTTAAGGCATTCTGATTTGTTCAATATTCTTTATTAACTGCAGGAAATAATTACTTTCTTACTTCAAATAAGGATAATAAATGTGTCTGACACAATGCATACTTTATTTGCATTTGAACAATAAGGAACTGCTTTGAATACAACTCATTTAACCCCCCCCCCCCCCACCCCCTGTACTCTAAAACAGAAACTTAAAAGTATGCTGTTTAAATTCAAGTAGCTGCTACATTTTATAGTATATACTTGCAATTTGGATTGTTAATTAAAGTAAAATATGTTTTTCTTTGTTAAATAAATACATACTAATAGCTTACAGTAAATATCTCCCCAAGTTAAATGCGCCTGCCATTTTTGTTGTGCTATAAAGCAATAACATAAATACCCTTGAAAGAATACAACATGGAACCAAAGAAATAATAATAATTTTATTAGCGACAAATAATTATTATTTAATTCTTGCTTCATAGTGTTTTATTTTTTTAGCCGTTAGTGTTTTTATAATTCGTTATTAATTTTAAAAGAATACATTGATATTCATATAAAATTCTACACAATGAATAAATGGTATTTTTACAGTTGTAAGTTTTCTGTAGAAAACTATAAAAGATTTTACTTGTGTGGAAATTAAACATTTCTTCACCTAATATGATGTACCTCCAGTTTTATGACATTCTTTACAACAGAGATAGACATCAAGTTTTGCTCATCAGATTAAACGGTATAATGAAATATATGTCTCTCCTACAGATTTTGACTAAAACAAGAGCTGTCAATTTCTCTAAAAAAATTAAATTAAATAAAAAAACGCACAACCGAAGTTAAAATATGCAACCCAGATCAGTAAATTAAATCACCAGTTGTCTTTAAAACCTGTGTACTATAAAATGAGAACATAAGGAACACATATAGCAGGGTACATACAATATTGTGTAAAAACTGTTACGATTTACTATTGTTGAACATTTATGGCCAGATTTTTTAAATAAAAATCTAAAACTGTACTTTTATAAAAGACAAGCAACAGTGATCTGTCCCCTCAAATGTGAATTAATTCTCACTGGGTATATATAATAGAGATTTCGATTCTACCTCACATTTTACCACTGTATTTGAATGCAAAAAAAAAATGAAATATTGATAAAAAAAGATCTAAGGGCAGTAACAGTGGTAACAAACACGCTGGAATATTTTTCCATTATTGATTATGAAATTTTGGTGATAGAGAGTACTTATTTTTAATTGTTCACACTCTGTGCCTTTAAAACTACACTCTAATGAAACTTCAAAATTATAACCTTGAAATATTGTATATACAAGAAGTACAGTCTACTTCCTCAATTCTTACAATTTGTATCCAGTCATAGCCCACCCCTGCAGATAGATGATCCTGGAACACACCTGCTTGTATTTCTGGAACACCCTCTGTGGCCTCCTTTCTACCTTTAAAGAAAAACAAAAATATACTAAGGAGTGCTAAAAGTTTTTCACAGCCACCAATCAAATCCCACCATATTTTGGAAGCTTGGTAATGAAGAGACAGAGGAGGTTTAACAGCATAAACTTGAGAAACTAAACTCCTACTGACCCTTGTCAGGAGCTGCACAAAAGGCTGGATGGAAGGGATTACACAGAACCCGGATAAAGGTGAAATAATAAACTTAGTCCAGTTGCAGTAGTTATTCAATAGCATTAGTAACACACTAAATACTTTGACCTATCATCTAGATTTGCACTTTAAAGTTTATAGCAACACCCAAATTGACACTTTATCCCAATATGCTTATTCTATAGGTGCCAATACAAATGAATGAATTTTTGTTCAGCAAATACAATTCCATATATTCCAGAATCCAGATGATATCTTACTGTATATGACAAGAGGCACTATAACAAGATGAACGACTAGTCTACTCATCAGACTTGACATATGGGGCCTGAAGCACTCCAGGCGTATTTAGGAAGTGGTAAAAAGATTATCCATTAATATTTTGTCTGTATAAGTCAGCAACAGCTAATAATAATAGTCAGGGCCATGCTTGGAGGCAGATGCCTCCAGAGGTGACCCACCACATCTAAATATGGCCATGTCAGGCAGTGGTAGCACTGCCTTTGTGTATGTGAGCACCCACCTACCAACACTCATACACTGGCAGTCAGTTTAGTGATGCAGAGACAGTCAATAGTGAAGCTCAGCAAAGGGAAGATGCAGTGGCCAGTAGTGCTATGCTCATGGAAGCTTAGTCTGCACTGTTAACAGGCTCTGCATCCCTGAAGATTCTCAAACGCTGAGATTTCTTGTGTGACAGACACAGTGGACAAGCAGGGAACTCCAAAATGCTTAGCTTGTTATTTGATCCAGTGTGGAAACTCCTGTCCCAGGACCATCCCTCCATCAACCACCCCAATCAGAATTATTAGCAGCATAGCCCTGATAATAGCTTCCAGTCATTCTCCACCAACATATCGGCAACAGATATTTTTCTCTTCCTGCATGTAGGGGCTTTTAAATGGGTACTGGCCAGCTTACCTCCAATCATTCAGATACAAAATATTCTCACTCATGTGATGAAGGCTCAAAAAAGGAATTTTTACATTTGTAAATACTTGTATGTTTAATTAAGGATGGGTTGAAGGCATCTGACTTACCAAACATCGAATTGCTTTATTTTTAATATTTTTGTAAAATAAAGAAATTCAAAGTTCTGAAAGCCAGATGACTCCTATCCATCATCATACGCACAACAACAGGCACCTGTGCTGCTCAGACCATTAGATGTCTTCTAACTCACCTAGTTCAGCACCTGCCGGAAACCCCCACAGAGGATCAAGGATTGGGACCCCCATGGCATCAAGAATTACCTTTGAAATCCTGCATGGGAACAGGATATTCTCCAGTTGAGTTCATGGAAGGTTGTATGTTTCTACCCAACAGTCATTTTCCTTTGTATTCAATTTATATACGTTTTGAGGTAATCATTACATTTGAGTTACTTACTACACTATAAGGGATCTGCCATCTCCCACTTTTCTTTTCCGGTGGTCAACCCAAGCCACCCCTGGGTCATTACCCAACCTTTTGTGATCAAACCTCTTGGACACTCGTGGACCACCACATCCTAAACCCCTTGTTAACATCAAAACCCTAAATATATGATTGTTTGTAGTGGATATCAGATTTACTGTCAAATAGTTTTTTTCATATACCAATAACCTGACATGGCATTTAGGCACTGGTCCTGTAAACCATGGGTGATACACTTGGTCATTGCTTAAAGCGGGAGTCCGCCGGGAGTCTGCCGTTTTTTTTTTTTTAAAGCCAGCAGCTACAAATACTGCAGCTGCTGACTTTTAAAATAATGACACTTACCCGCCCAGCGCGCCCGTGATGTCGGCACCCGAAGCCGATCTCTCGATCGTCTCTCGGGTGCTGCCGCCGCCATCTTTGGTATGAGAATCAGGAAGTGGAGCCTTTCGGCTTCATTTCCCGGTTCCCTACTGCGCATACGCGAGTCGCGCTGCGCAATAAGAATGGTCCCCGCTGTCTCTGGGATCCGTGTGTTTCCCAGCAGGCAGCAGGGGACCTTCGGAAAGGGGCGTAGATTCTGCGGAAAGGGGCGTACCTTCTGCAGAATCTACACCGGAAGTGGGTGCAGATACCTGTACTGTACAGGTACCTGCACCCCCCTCACCCCTGAAAGGTGCCAATTGTGGCGCCGGAGGGGGGGAGGGTTCCAATGAGTGGAAGGTCCACTTTAGGGTGGACCTCCGCTTTAAGAAGGTACATTAACTAACCAAACCTGATTATAACTTGTCCAACAGAATCCTGATGTTTTAATTTTTTTTAATGATGATAACCATCAATTAATTCAATGCTACTTTTGTTTTAGTTGAAATTGTTGTAAATTTATGATCTTGTACTAAATCTCATAAATCCTAAGAGGCCATCAAAGGGGCTTTCCATTGATGCAACCTGCCATCTACAAAGTCCCTACCAAGTAATGTGCATCTATCTTCCTTTTGAGTACTAATACAAAGTACTGCTTGCTATAGGTTACACTACTTTGTATACCATCATTGCTTTTTGTCATGCTTTGATAAACCTGATATTGATGCACATGACTAAGGTACAAATTTTACTTCTAGATGAATAGAGGATGTCCTACATTGTGGACCATCAGCTGTATCCTAGACACACCCACGCAATGTGATCACACTATCAACTCCTAGAGATGCATCACCTATCTGCATAATGGATCCACAAACACTTGAGTTCATCCTAGTTCATTAAAATGAAAGTCTCCGCCTGAATTCCACACATACTTGCACAGTCTTGCAGAAATTTGTATTTCTTTGAAAAGTTAATCCAGTTCTGAGCTGGATTAACTGACAAGGATCCTTCTGATTGTCAGGCGGGTGCTTGGCCGCGGCTGGCAAAACTGTCTATTTAGTTTTTTTTCTCCCCCTTGATACTTATTTTAAAGCAGCGGGTGTCCTGCTCCAATCCTTGAAGGACAATATGCCCTTGATCAACATTTTTTTTTCTCATATTATATATACTTTTTGTTTGCTGAAAGGACATTTTTTTCTTCAAAGCATCGCCACAGCTGGTCACAGCTGGCTGCCTGTCAATCAGACTCAAAGATGCCCCCCTTTTATTTTAAGATGAATTGCCTGCCACATACATCATCATCTTGGCAATTCCTCCCAATATAGAACAACTGTTCTATACTCTGCTGCTAACTAGGGCATATAAGTCCTTTTCACTACTTATTTTTTTCCAATTTCCTCTTTCTGTTATGATACATCAGGGGATATTTTCTATCATGGCTTCAAAATGGAGAGTATGGTGCTACAATTTTAATGGGATGTTCCAAGTTCCTGACACTAAAAGGGGTGGGATTTAATAAAAGTGCATGCTTTGCACATACATGGTCAAAAAATGGGCTGGGATTGGAAAGATCGGGGGTTGAGTTTAAAGCAGATGCAAACCAAAACACTGGACATTTGTATGCTACAGCACTATTATAATCAATGATGGCTTTTTTTAATAAAATGTGTTTTCTGTTTTTTCATCTTTTCTTGCATCTCAGTGCTGCTGATCTCTTTTAGCCTCTTTGTAGCCACTTCATGTCTACATGCATTCCAGTGATAACTGTTATTACATTTCTCAGGGCCAAACTTTTGATAACTGTGGACATGTCTTTTGTGATGTGTGTTGAGATGACCACGTGAAGTCTCTATTGGAAGCCCATGGTATAGGGTGAGAGCACAGGATTAGTAGATGGGGCTAAGTGTTGTTACCTTATAATAGGAAGGTCCTCATTAAGGTCTTTCATGGCAGGATCACCAGGTATGTTTTTAATGGAAGCTGCAGAAATGTTGAAAATGACTCTTAAAATGACATAAAGATGTTAAAGTGGTTGTAAACCTCAGTCATTGAATCTGAGCAAAGGATATGTATCTGTAGTGTTTACTTATCTCTCTCCAAAGCTCTAAGTGTCGTTTCTCTCTGGTGCTTTGTTCCTCTGTTATTAGCATGGGACACCTCTGAGAAGTTGTCCCGACAAATTAGATAAATTTGAGAACTGAGCTTGTCTATTCAGAGCACAGTTCTTCTGCTGTGTGGAGGAGGGGTGTGTGCCTTTCCTCCAATCAGCTCTCACACAGTGTAACTGCAATCTCCCCGCCCCCTCCTCTGTGCTGCTGACAGATGAAGAAAGATTTACACGATCTGCACTTTTGAAGGGGTGTAGACAAGAGAAGACTGCAGATAAACAAGTAAAACTTATGTAGGAGGATTTGTTTAATCTCTGTGTATCATCTGAGTATGTTCATTTCATTGGGTAATGTGTATATGTGTATATGTAACCACTTTATAAATTGGAAGAATTCTCCTTACATTTGTGGTCAATGGGAAGAATCCCCTCTTACAGGTCAATGGTGTTAGTGTTTACTTACCTGAGAGACAGCCATTTCTTATTTCCCAAGGAACTCCTTGCAACTGCTGGAGGAACCTTAGGGCTCTACAGAACCCAGGATGACAAAGGCTAAAGCAGTTAGATATTCCCTGGATCAACAAACTCTGGTGTTATTACTTATAATTTTTTTAAGCAATTACCAGAGCTGGCTGGAGGAAGTCTATTCAACATTTTCACAGCTCTTACTGTAATTAAGCCTTTCCGTGTGAAAAAGTTATAGTACCTTTCCTCCAAGCACAAACTGTGTCCCCTTATCTTTTGCAATGACCTCAAAGAGGATACATTTTCTACGTATATCATTGTACATTTATTTTAATATGGTATTTGCACAAGTCATGTGAGTACAGTAGGCCTACCTTGCCATTAACCCCCCTGGCGGTATTCCCGAGTCTGGCTCGGGGTGAAAATTTAGTACCATTAGCGGTAACCCCGAGCCAGACTCGGGACCGCATCGCTGGATCCAGGATGAGCTTACTTACCTTGTCCCCTGGATCCAGCGATGTCCCCCCTCAGTGCGAGCGAGCCGTCCTCCACTCGATCTATCACATCGCCGGGCTCCGTTCCCTGCGAGCGCTGCGACGCACGGGGATAGAGAACGGCGCCAAATTCAAAAAGTAAAACACACAGTATACATACAGTATAATGTAATCTTACAGATTACATTACTGTATGTAATTATTTCACATCCCCTTTGTCCCTAGTGGTCTACCCAGTGTCCTGCATGCAGTTTTATATTATAAATACTGTTCTTTCTGCCTGGAAACTGGAGATTGTCCATAGCAACCAAAACTGTCCCTTTACATCAAAAGTGGTTTTAGACCAGCTAGAAAACAGCGATAATAAATTAGAATCACTCGCAGAATTGAGGGATAGCGATTTTGTGGGGAGATCCGTCATCAAACACTGAAAAGTAATGACAGTGACAATTCTGCAACTGAGCAAATTTCAGTGCTTTTGATTTGATTACATCATTGAATAAATTTTATCATAGTTATATTATTATTTGGTACAATTATTTATAGTTATTTATTATATTATAATTTATGATTTCATTTTTCAAATTGTATCATACCCGGGATGTCTGCTAGTCTCTGGTTTGAACAGATTTAAGTGAGTTATTACTAAGAATTACAGGACTACAATATAAAACGCCAAATGGCATGCAAAATAATTGTACCGCTTTCAGCACCTAAAATCTGAAATAATCATACCACCATGGAGGTTAAGGTTTGCACATGAACTTCAGCCTGTAACATATTGCACATCCTTTAATCTCTTTCAAGGAACTTCCTGTGGATATGTGCTCAGTCCAGAAGCAGCTGAACATGGCACTATGCACTATGGGGTTGATTTACTAAAGGGAAAAAGACTGTGCGCTTTTCAAAGTACAAATGCTCTCGGCAAGTGCAGTTGCTCCAGAGCTTAGTAAATGAGCAGAAACTCTGCTGACTTCCGTCATCCAATCATGTACAAGCAAAAATGCTGTTTTTTTTTTTTCCTTGTACATGAGTGGTACTCTTTGCAAAGCAAATCCTTACCTCATTTACTTAGCTCTGGAGAAACTGCACTTGCAGGTGGCAATTGCACTTTGTAAAGTGTACAGTCTATTTGCCTTGAGTAAATCAACCCCAATGTGTTGGCTCAACTGCTTATAGTTCAACGCAGGAGTGCTTGGGTAAGGGTGACAACCCTACAACTAAACTGACTGTGTTGTGTTAGCCTAGTGCAGAGAGTGCCTGAGGATATACCTTGTGGGTATGATTTCACTGAAAACAGGCCTTATAGGAACATGTGCAGCAGGATATTTAGTGTTAAGTGTAACTCCACTTTGTTGAGAAAAAAAACAATCCCTCTGGGTGATCTACATTGATTTCAAGGATTTTAACAAATGTAATTTCTGAGCTTTTCTGTCCTGGAGAAGTACCTGTTTGTTTCACCAAGTCCTGATTCTGAATGAGAAGGTCTGGTTCATTATAATCACCGGGTCTGCACTCAATGTTCCGATAATAAAAGCTATCTAACCAAAACTGATTTTTTTATTGCAGGTGGTGCCTAAAATTTAGTGCAGACTTCTGGGAAGATCAGTGAGGCAATCACAGAAGCAGGAAATGACATTTCTGGGGGTGTTCCATACAATAACTGTGTACAGAACACTTCCCTCCAGGTTGCCTATATTGGACTGAATTTTACAGACAATTACAGAGGCTGCAGATTAAAGTGGAAGGATACATTTTAATAACATTATAAAATAATAATAATAATAATAATAATAATAATAACTACCATTAAATTACCATAACATTTTCATGCCGGTTGGCATGTGTTTTGTTATGCTGATTTGTTCAATAAAAACTTTTCTGTTCAAAAAAAAAAAAAAAATGACCATAACATTAAATTACAATATGGCTCATTTAGCAATTGTATATGCTATATGATTTCATTTTAATTTATTTTTTTGACATGCTATATTTTTTTCACAAAAGTGAAGTTACCCTTTAAGTATTTGGGTTTGGATATTCTTTAATTCCCTTTAATGTAGATATACATGTAACTGGCTGGAGAATGTTTTTTTTTTTTCTACAAATTGATTAATTACATTAAGTATTTGCTATCTCTAATACAAAGTCGGTTCGAAAACACTTTACTTATTTAAAAGGCCCCGAAATAATTTTGTAGGGTCAGTATATAAATTCTAAATTGTTTTATGTAATAGAAGTTTTAGTTACAGTTGTAGAAAAATACAGACACTTATCTGAGCTGAATCTAAACTGAGGATGCAGGCTGCTTTCCCCCGGCTCACCCTCCCTAAATTATGAAAAAGCATCAGCTGCAGAGTCCATGCGAGGATCGTCTACAGGCTTGCTGATTTCTCCAGGATTATTTTTACTAAAAGATCATAACGCGTTTAAGTGGTCTTAACAGACTGCTAATGCTTTGTGAGAGCCGTCATCTCTGCACAAGGCAGGTTCCTGTGCCATTAGCACCTGTTGTGGTTTGTGGATTTTTCTACGCAAATCCTGCTTGCCATAGTGCCGGGCAAACAACGGGTGAAAGGAAATCTGCATGAAGGGAAGCATGCTAGTTGACTGCCAGTGTTGGTAAACCAATGGTTTTATTACTAAACTTGAATTATCCACAAGGCAACCTAGGTAGGACATTGAAATGGCTAAGCCCTTGTACACTCGGTCGGACATTGCGACGGAAAATGTCCGATCGGACCGTGTTGTCAGATAAGCCAACCTTGTGTGGGCTCCATCAGACTGTTGGAATATCCGACCGACAAAGTTTTAGAGCTGGGCTATAAAATTTTCCGATAACATGATCCGATCGGACTTTGTCCGAACGTTTGTAGAGAATTCCGATCGGACAAAGTGCCACGGATGCTCAGATCAAATTCCTAGACCAAAGCTATTGGCTACTAGCCTGAACGTAGTCCCGTCGTAACGAAATAACGTCATCACGTTATGAACGATCGGGTTTTCCGTCAACTTTGTCTGACCGTGTGTATGCAACACCAGTTTCGGACAAAATCCATTGGACAAAATCCGACGGATTTGGTTGTCGGAATGTCCGACCGTGTGTACAAGGGCTAAGGGGTAAACTAGGGTATAGCACCACTGGTCAAAACTGTGCACCTACCTAGCACTAAACAAGGGCAAATACACTTGTAGGCAGTTGATGTCTGATGCCTCTTGCAAACCTTGTTAACCTCCCTAGCGGTAATCCCGAGTCTGGCTCGGGTTAGGAATTTACTAGCAGGAGCGGTAACCCTGAGCCAGACTCAGGATAGCATCGCTGGATGCAGGGGAGGACACAGTGAGACTTTCTTACCTTGTCCCCTGGATCCAGCGATGTCCGACGTGCTGTGTGATCGAGCCGTCCTCCGCTCGATTCACAGTGCCGAATGCTGCCGAGCTCCGTTCCCTGCGATGTTACGGCGCACGGGAGCGGATAACGGCTGCAAATTCAAAAAAGTAAAAACACACAAAACACACACAGCACTGTAATCTTACAGATTACAGTGCTGTATTAAAAAATACACACCCCCTTTGTCCCTAGTGGTCTGTGCAGTGCCCTGCATGCACTTTTATATTATAAATACTGTTTTTCTGCCTGGAATTTGGAGATTGTCCATAGCAACAAAAAAGTGTCCCTTTTTCAGTGTTTTAGGATTTGATTACATTATTGAATCATTTTTATTATTCTTTATTATATTATAAACTTTATCATACCCGGGATGTCTGCTGGACTCTGGTTTGAAGAGATTTAAGAGAGTTATTCCTAAGAATTACAGGACTACAAAAAAAAAACGCCAGATTTTCATGCAAAATAATTGTACCGCTTTCAGCACCTAAATCCAGACTGAATCATACTGCCAGGGAGGTTAATGTCATTTATAAGGATGGGGGCTAAAGTAGCTACCTTAGCTAGAGCTCCATCCTGCCTTAGGCCCGTTTACATCTATACACTGGGGGAGCACGCACCATTGTGTTTATGTTAAAAATGTTTTGGCACATGTGATTTTTGGAATATTTTGGTACATTGGCAGGTATTGATTTCAGTAAGCTGGCCCAGTGGTAGTTAAAGTCTTCTTCCAGTTAAAGCAGTAGTAAAGTCTTCTTTTTAACTTGTACCTACAGGTAAGCCTATAATAAGGCTAACTTGTAGGTACAGTGGCTATCTCCTAAACTTGCACTGTTTAGGAGATATTCACACTGCAAGCAGCATGTGCTCTGAAGGGACGGCATACCCGTGCTGTCCCCCCAGAGCTCTGTGCCATGGCCATGACTCCCATGGGCATGCGCAGAAGTGATGTCATCGCGACTCGGCCAAACAGACGGCTGAAACACTCAAACCTGGAAGGAAGACTGGGTGAAGATGGAAGCCCTGTCACCAGTCACAGCAAGCCTCTGGGGTGCTTCATTCTAAAGGAAGTATTTCATAATGTGCTGGCATTACTACCGCTTTAAGGGCATAGCCTTTTCTGGCACTTTTTATTTACAAGTAAAAATCTGTATTTTTTGCTAGAAAATGACTTAGAACCCCCAAACATTTTATATATATATATATATATATATATATATATATATATATTATTTTTTTTTTTTAGCAGAGACCCTAGAGAATAAAATGGCTTTTTTTTTTATGTCACACGGTATTTGTGCAACATTTTTTCAAATGCATTTTGGAAAAAATTAACTTGAATGCATTTTAATGCAAAAAGACACAATATATAACCCAATTTTTGGGTAAGATATAAAAACGCAGAGTAAATAGATACCTAAAGTAATTTTTTAGCTTCAGCCATACCCCCTGTAAACCACTTGCAAGCCGCAACACATACATTGTATTGCCAAAAGTATTGGGATGCCTGCCTTTACACACACATCAACTTTAATGGCATCCCAGTCTTAGTCTGTAGGGTTCAATATAAATTGTCCCACCCTTTGCATCTATAACAGCTTAAACTATTCTGTGAAGGCTGTCCACAAGGTTTAGGAATGTGTCTATGGGAATGTTTGACCATTCTTCCAGAAGCACATTTGTGAGGTCAGGTACTGATGTTGGATGAGAAGGGCTGGCTTGCAGTCTCCATTCTAATTAATCCCAAAGATGTTCTATCGGGTTGAGGTCAGTCAAGTTCTTCCACCACAAACTCACTCATCCATGTCTTTATGGACCTTGCTTTGTACACTGATGTGCAGTCATGTTGGAACAGGAAGGTCCATACCCAAACTGTTCCCACAGAGTTGGAAGCATGAAATTGTCCAAAATGTCTTGGTATGCTGACGCCTTAAGAGTTCGCTGCACTGGAACTAAGGGGCCAAGCCCAACCCCAGAAAAACAACCCCACACCATAATCCTCCCTCCACCAAATGATTTGGACCAGTGCAAAAAGCAAGGTCTATAAAGACGTGGATGAGAGATTTTGGGGAGTCCTGACCCCAACCTTATAGAACACCTTCTGGATGAATAAGAGTGGAGACTGTTAGCCAGGCCTTCTTGTCCAACATCAGTGTCTGACCACACAAATGCACTTCTGGAAGAATGATCAAACATTCCCATAGACACACTCCTAAACCTTGTGAACAGCCTGTCCAAAAGAGTTGAAGCTGTTATAACTGCAAAGGGTGGGCCAACTCCATATTGAACCCTACGGACTAAGACTGGGATGCCAATAAAATTCAGGTGCATGTAAAGGCAGGCGTCACAATACTTTTGACAATATAGTGTGTATATATGTATTGCGGTTGGCAAGTGAATACCCAATCATGTGAAAGGGACGTTAAAAAAAGTTGTTTTTTTTGATACACGTGAGTGGATGTTTAAAGTGAACACAGTTCAACTTCACCTTTTTCATTAATAAAGTGAACAGCCTCAACACCTTTAGAAAATCTTAGTAACTCAGAAGCATGCAGATCAGGACTTGACTTCACTTGCTGCATGCTTGCTCAGGATTAGGGTCTCAGGAATTTAAGAAGCCAAAGATGGTCAGGCAACTCATCTTTTTTTTTCAGGAGTTTGGTAATGGCAGCCTCCTTATTTTTATTAGCTCAGGTTTCCTTTTATATGCCAGTTAGCACTTGGCAAATGCTTTATCTCATTCCCAGTTTATTTCCTAAATTACTATTAGATTTAATAATGACTCTCAAAGTCATTATAGAATCTCACTCTAGTTTTCCAATGCAGGTAAATTAATTTGTTAATGTAAGTAGGGTCTTTTTTTTTTTGCTGTTCTTTAACCAGTTCTAGTCCAGGCCAATGCTAACATTTCTCTCATGCATGGAAAAATTAGCATTTTGTTACTTAGAACCCCCAAACATTATACATTTTTTAAGCAGAAACCCCAGAGAATAAAATGGTTGTTGCAATTTTTCTTGTTCAAATATTTTGTTAAGGAAAGAATGCGGTACAAATGAATTGGTAATAGTACAGTAAATAAATGATCACTGCAGGTATGACGTAACAAATTGAAGCTCAAAAGTGATAATGTGAATATACAAAACATACACAAAAATAATAAGCAACAGCTGGTGAGGGAGGACAGTCCTCCCGGAGTATACATAAAAGTGGGCTGTAAATCTAAACATATGTAACGTAACAGTTGAAATGGTAGAAAGAAGGGGGGATGATAAGGAGGAGTGTACATGTAAGGGCCCCCCAAGCCATGCCCAAGCCAATAAAAGGGAAGGAGAACCAAAAGGCCTTAGAGAACTGTCACACTGCAGTGTGGGGTGATCAGCGAGAGTGTACTAAAGGGCAGACCTGTCTAGAGGCCCAAGCCAAGAGTAGAAAGGCTGAGTGGGGAGAAAAAAAGAGGACAGAAACAGAAGAGATGGAAAGAGGCAGATGGAGTCTACAGAGAGCTATAAAGATCATTGATATCATACCACTGGCATTGGCTCAGAAGTATGTAGGGACCCTCAAACAGGAGGTAAATCAGCCACAGCTCAAGGAACCCCTAGCAGGGCTGTTTTTAAGGCAGGGCAAAATGGGCAGCTGCCCTGGGCCCTGTCATTGTTGTAGGGCCCAAAGCAGCTGCCTCATACTTGCCAGTTTAAATTTCCTTGTCTCTTGCTGTGTCCTGATATCTCAGTGTGAAGTGCTGCTACTAATGCTGCCCAGCTCTGCCCTATTGTTGTGTACAGATGACTCACCTGCAGAGCCTGTGTTTACATGTAAATAACCAGCATTCATATGTAAATAGCAGAATCATTCATATGTAAATAGCTGCATAGATATGTAAATAAGGGCAACATCCATATGTATAGCATGAACCCTGGAGTGAGGAGATGATGTACTGTAACCTCTAGCAAGGAATCAGGGAGCAGTATTACTGTACAGTAATACGCTATACAAGTATTTCATTCATTCATTCATTCACTGTACAGTAATCTCAACAAGCAAAAATCATGTGCTGTAATCTCTAGCAACTAATCAGTGAGCTGTAATGTGTGCTGTAACCTCTAGCAACCAGTCAGTGAGCGGTAATGGTACACTGTAACCTCTGGCAACCAATTGCAATAGCTGCCTGATCTGATGCAGTAAACTGATTTTGAGTCTAGCTGCTATTTATTGTATGTCTCAGAGCAGGTGGAGAGCAAAACTGCATGGGGGGGGGGGGGGGGGGTCCAATCAGTATTAAAGATGGCCCTGACCCTTAGCCATCTCTGGAGGAACCCTGGTACACTGGTTGGCGGCATGCTATGCACTGGCAGGTGGCACTGATGGGCACAGATGCTTGGACCACTGTCCCTTTGACACAAGCCGAAGATTGGCTTTTTTTTCTGCTCACGCTGTCAGCGCAAGCAGAAGAAATGCTGATTACCGATCTTTTGTTTACATCACATGGTCAGCTGTCATTGGCTGACAGCTGATCACATGGTAAGGGGCCGGGATCTGTAATCCGCCGAGTTTCATTAACTCTGTAGTCACAGAGCACGCTGCGCATGCCCCGCAGGGGGCATGCAGGCAGCTCATGCACGGGAGGGCGTCTATTGACGGCTTCCCGGGAACTAATATCCATGCTGTAGCCGTTATTCATCTATAGTGCAGGCGTGAGCAGGTTAATTTTTTATTATTTGCGACAGAGCTCCTTTAAAGTAGCAAGACATAAAACCAAGACATAAAATAATATCCAGGCCTCACCTATTAGTAAATGATAACTTTTGGCTGGACTGACCTTTCAATACTTTTTATGGTAAATCAGACACATGGATGTAAATCACTTTTATGAGTAAATCAAAACGTAAAACGGATTTTCCATTAACAAACTTCAGTATTCTTTATAGCAACATCCTTTTTCCTTCTCTATTTCAAGACAAACATACACAGGTGCAGGTGAGCATTCTCTAGTTACATTTGGCAGGAAGCAGAATTTGCTCAAGCTGAGGTCATTCAGGTGAGTGCATTAATGCAGAAAAAAAAACAAAAAAAAAAAACAATAAAATCACACTTCTATGGGATTTAGACCATTCGTGCTGGAGAGAACAGGTAGTTTAAAAAAAAAGATTTATTTCGGTGAAATTGAGTCCAATTTCATAGCAGGTAGCAGGAAACGATGTGTTGGAAGGGGAAATGACACTTCTAAGAGGTTTGGTTCCAAAAACATAAAGCAAATTTCAGTGCAAAATTAAAATGAAAATTTATTCAGAACATGTCTGCAATACATGCACGTTACCCCATGTTTATCCCTTTAAAGTCTACAAGTACATAAAAATACCTGTTGGTCCTGGCATAAGTGAACTTAGATATTCATTTTCTATGCTGTTCTATATTGCAGTTTACCAATCATTAGATGCGATGGTTGCGTTCATTTTCTTTCCTTTTTTCTATTTAAACATATGAAAACCGAATGAAAACTTTGGTGCCAAAACCGAAAATGCAGGATGCACTTGGCCATAAACCGAAACCGAAAACTACAGTTTTAAAAAAAAAAAGATATACCGTATATACTCGAGTATAAGCCGAGATTTTCAGCCCCTTTTTTTAGGCTGAAAGTGCCCCCCTCGGCTTATACTCGAGTCACCGCCGTCTGCCTACCTGATCTGCGTGTCGTGCAGACAGACGGCGGCCATTCCACTATTCAAAAGCCGCGCCTCCCTGTCTGTAATAGGCGGAACACTCAATTTCCCAGCAGTCAGTGTTCCGCCTATCACGGACATCCGCTCATCCTCATACTACGGACGAGGATGAGAGGATGTCCGTGATAGGCGGAACACTGACTGCTGGGAAATTGAGTTTTCCGCCTATCACAGACAGAGAGGCGCGGCTTTTGAACAGTGGAATGGCCGCCGTCTGTCACAGACGAGGAGGAGAGGTGCGGCTTTTGAAACCTGGCATGGCCGCCGTATGTTTTTTATACATGCAGATCGGTGCAAAATGGCACACAGAGGCTGCAGAAGGACAAAGAGGCTGCAGATTGGCACAGGTAGGCTGCAATGGACACAGGGATGGATACAGGGATGGACACAGGGATGGACACAGGGAGGTACACAGGGAGGTACACAGGGATGGACACAGGGATGGACACAGGGATGGACACAGGGATGGAAGCTGTAACAGTAGCTGCTGCATGTCTCACCCTCGGCTTATACACGAGTCAATACGTTTTCCCAGTTTTTTTGTGGTAAATTAGGGGCCTCGGCTTATATTCGGATCGACCTATACTCGAGTATATACGGTATGTTTAAATATAATTGTATTATATTCTACTTTTTAATTAACACCATGAATTTAAATAAATATGAAATTATTGTCGGTCATTATCGGCACCTGTAGTGCAAGGAAAGCTCAAGAAAAATGAATCCCTTTAAATTCTATGTATGTCTTCACACTGGTCCATTGCGCTTCCGTTGTGGTGTTAAAAATCTTGCTTGCTGCATTTTTGGGCAGTTAAAAAAAATGCACCAAACACGTACATTCCTGTTGAAATGCATTGAAAGTGCAGCATGAACGCATCAATAATGCACCTGTGTTGTGTTTTTGATGCAGTTTTTGAGTGACAAGACCTATGAAAAACACACCATAAGCACAGTAAAATTGTAGTAAAATCACAGTAAAATCACATGCATTTGTGGCACCATTATCGTCAAAATGCCAAAAACACAATTTTCGCCCGATGTGTTTCGGCCGCAGAAATTTTGGTGAATCTCAACTTTTTTCCTTCTATTTACACCTGTTGTTCTGGCCAGGAACACACCTCCTCTATTAGTGAGACACAACTCTGGAGCAAAGAGCACATGAGGAACAGCAGACAGTAGCATTGTCAGTCTGTGGGGAAGGGTAGTGTTAAATGTAATAGCAGATTTACATACACTAACAAAACTCAAGCTTACACTTTATAATCAGTTACAGCAAACAGTTTTTTTGCATTTGGGAGAAAGGTTTTTCATGAACAAATAAAAGCTGATCATTGTAAGCACCCCTGTTAGGGTTAAGTGGTTTGTCTCATCCATGTAAACTGACACATTTTGCTGGAGAGTTTGTGAAAAACAACAGACTTGCTCGCTGGATCACCAGATAAAAATAGAAAAAAGAAAGCCTAAAAAAAGGAAACAAACACAGCCATCACATCTAATGCCACATACACACAAGGGGAATGTCCGACAGAAAAAGTCTGACGGAATCTTTTCATCGTATATTCCGATCGTGTGTATACCTTATCTGACTTTGTTTTCAAAAATTCTGACGGACCTACAAAGAGAACATGTTCTAAATATTTCTGACGGAACCAATTCCTATCTGGAAAACAGTTTGTCTGTATGCTGTTCCGACAGACCAAAAATGATGCATGCTCTGAAGCAAGTACGAGACGGAAGCTGTTGGCTACTGGCTATTGAACTTCCTTTTTCTAGTCCCGTCGTACGTGTTGTACGTCACCGCGTTCTTGGCAGTCGGACTTTGGTGCGATCATGTGTACGCAAGACAGTTTCAGCGGAATTCCGTCTGAACTCCATTGGAAAAACCTTCAGAGTTTATTTCGACAAGAAAACCGGTCGTGTGTACAGGGCATAAAAATTGGTAAGCTGCAATATAATAAATGTTTTTCTTTTGGAGTTTAATAGGGACAAGCCAGCAATCTGAGACTACATAAAAGAGCAGTCATGGTTTACTGCAGCATCCTCTGACATCTACCCTCAAAACATTCTTCCAAACTGAAGCTTCAGGCAAGAAGGCCCCAACCTCTCTAGCCAAGCATCCATAGAACGTTTCCTCTTGCAAGTTCTCCTTAATCAAAACTCCTTCAGGCCTTCAGCCAAACACATGCTGAAGCTTAACAGCAACAGCTCTTCAGTAACATAGGCTGTCTCCTAGGGGAGAGGCCCCAGGAGAAAGCCCTCTGATCAGACCATCCCAAACATGTATCTTCTTCCCATTCACATCTTCTGGGCCTCCCTTCCAGAGACTGGCTGAGCACAGATAAATATTTATAACCCAGTGGCTAACCCTCCGACTCTGTTTCTGGAAGTTTCTTCAGGCAGGAGCAATCAATCACCAGGCTTAGAGGGACCTGACGAAGCCTGGAATATAAATTGCTGCTCAACTGGGTACATCAGTCAAAAATTTAATTTAGCCAGCCTAAGGCAGAGGCGCTACATTATTATAACCTAAATAAAACCCCTGATACTACAGTAATTTTACTGCGGCAGGGTGGCACATACAGGCACAATAATGTAAATGTACGTCATTGTGCCTGCCCCAGGATAGGAGCGTGCACGTGCCCCTCCGGTGGCCACTGTGTCCACCAGGCACATTGAATCATAGTCACCAGTAACTGGTCATAGCGATCACATGATAACAATGTAAACAACTACTCATAAATAATTTAACCATTCATGAACAGCTTGCTTACTGTTGTGATTGGCCCACAGCAATCACATGGTACCTGACTACCTGTACAATCTGACTAGCTGTAGCCAATCACAGATCACAACCAAAAGCAAGCTGTTCATTGAAGGTTAACCCATTCAGGACAGCTAAAACTATTGCTTATACAGTGATGTTCACTGTATAAGCAATATCAGAGAAACAAAACAAAAACCCTGATCACCCTCCTAGAATCCCAGAGTAGTAAAGTGTCACTATGATGACACTGAGCTGCTCTGATGGCAGGGTGTAAAAAAAATACTGTCACTAGTCGGTATTCCCAGTCACTGCCAAAAAAAAAAGTCAACTTCAAAAAACTCACCATGCCTCTTACTAAATGCGTGCTTTCCAAAAAAGGGGTCATTTTGGGGGAATTTGTATTGTCCTGGCAATTTAGGGCCTCAAGAAATGTACAAATATATACAGTATATATATATATATATATATATATATATATATATATATATATATATATATATATCTCACAAAAACAAATAAACATATATTGGGATTTTTTTCTCCAAAGACATGTAACAGGATATATTGTGGCCTAAATGTATGAAGAAATTAGTTTTTTATTGTTTAGAACAGAAATTAAAAACCCAGAGGTGATCAAATACCACCAAAAGAAAGCTCTACTTGTGTGAAGCATGAATCATATAAATTAAATTTGTGTACAGTGTTGCAGAACAACACAATTGTCAGTTAAAGTGGTGCAGTGCTGAATAGCAAAAAATGGATGTAAAACCTTCCGGAGCTCAAGTGGTTAAAAAGCCTTAGTATATCACTCCAGATACAGTACATATAACTATAATCTCCTTTTGATATTCCATAATATACAGTGCGTGTCCATGGTTATAACCATCAAGCATTGTATTAATTGTTACAACAATCCATGTTAATAATAACATTCTCAGTGATGAGAAAGCCTATTCTCTACATCTTTCATTGATAGAGTCCACTTCTTCTGGAGACATGGAGGTAGCGTCTGCAAGACATTACCATTTCTTACACATATATAGTGCCCTTGAAAAAGTATTTTTTTACCCCTTGAAATTTTCCACATTTTATCATGTTACAACCAAAAACGTAAATGTATTTTATTGGGATTTTATATAATAGACCAACACAAAGTGGCACATAATTGTAAAATGGAAGTAAAATTATAAATGTTTTTTTCAAAAATGTTTACAAAAAAATATCTGAAAGGTGTGGCGTACATTTGTGTTCAGCCCCCTTTACTCTTATACCCCTAACTAAAATCTAGTGGAACCAACTGCCTTCAGAAGTCACCTAATTAGTAAATAGAGTCCACCTGTGTGTAATTTAAATTCAGTATTATTACAGTTGTTCTGTGAATCCCTCAGAGGTTTGTTAGAGAACCTTAGTGAACAAGCAGCATCATGAAGGCCAAGGAACACACTAGGCAGATCAGGGATAAAGTTGTGGAGAAGTTTAAAGCAGGGTTAGGTTGAAAAAAAAATATCCCAAGCTTTGAACATCTCATGGAGCCTGTTCAATCCATCATTCAATAATGGAACGAGTATGTCACAACTGAAAACCTACCAAGACATGGCCGTCCACTTAAATTGACAGGCCGGGCAAGGAGAGCATTAATCAGAGAAGCATCCAAGAGGCCCATGGAAACTCTGGAGGAGCTGCAGAGATCCACAGCTCAGGTGGGAGAATCTGTCCATAGGACAACTATTAGTTGTGCACTCCACAAATATGGCCTGTATGGAAGAGTGACAAGAAGAAAGCCATTGTTGAAAGAAAGCCACAAGAAGTCCAGGTTGCAGTTTGCGAGAAGCCATGTGAATGCAGGGGGGGGGGGGGGGACAACAAACATGTAGATGACCTAAAAGCAAAACGCTATGGGTGGTGTAAAACTAACACTGCACATCACCCTAAATACACCATCCCCACCAAGAAACATGGTGGTGGCAGCATCATGTTGTAGGGATGCTTTTCTTTAGCAGAGTCAGGGAAGTTGGTTAGAGTTGATGGGAAGATGAATGGAGCAAAATGCAGGGCAATCTTAGAGAGAAACCTGTTAAAGTCTGCAAAATACTTGAGATGGAGGTCACCTTCCAGCAGGATAATGATCCTAAACATACAGCCAGAGCTACAATGTAATGGTTTAGATCAAAGCATATTCATGTGTTAGAATGGCCCAGTCAAAGTCCAGACCTAAATCCAATTGAGAATCTGTGGCAAGACTTGAACGTTGCTGTTTACAGACTCTCTCCATCCAATTGGACAGAGCTTGGGCTATTTTGCAAAGAAGAATGGGGAAAAAAAATTACTCTCTAGATGTGCAATTTTCACTGAAAGGTGGTTCTACAAAGTATTGACTCAGGGGGCTGAATACAAATGCATGCCACACTTTTCACATATTAATTTGTAAAAAATGTTGAAAACCATTTATCACTTTCTTTCCACTTCACAATTATGTGCCACTTTGTGTTGGTCTATCACATAAAATACATTTACAGTTTTGGTTGTAACATGACAAAATGTGGAAAATTTCAAGGGGTATGAATACTTTTTCAAAGCACTGTATCTTACTTTACATGTCACAAAATGTGTCACTTGTACACATGCATACATTTACCGTGTACTCACTATATTGCCAAATTTGGGTACATAGTAAATTTAAGTGTGTCTACAATTGTCACATAGGAGGCATGGAATGTAGGATATATAATATATATATATATCTAATGCATGTTTAGATGATGCAGAAACTATTACTTGCAAAACTCCTAAAGGAGATTTAAGGGATTATTACATTAAAAGTCGAGTTATCCTTTAAGCAATTGACAGAGTAATTGCTCTAAGCCACTAACAGCTCCCCTTAGTGGCCAATCTACAAATTACAATATTTAATTTAATCTAAAATGTATAGAAGTGCAAGTGTAATCGGTCAAAAATTTTAAAGGTAAACAAAACGTGTTTGCTATAAATTTACTATACTTCCCCTTTACTTTACATTATATATGGAATTATTGGTTATCCTACGTATATATTCAACTAGTAACTTGGTTTCTAATTGCAATATTGTACTAATATGGCTGGGCCATTTTGTAGGTCTATTCTCTAGGCAATGTGCCATAACTATTGCTGAACTTTCAATTATCCCAACAGGTCAGATAACAATATTTTAAGTATGTTTCTGTAGTAGTACTGGCAAATGGCCATTATGAGTCACCCCTATTACATAGACTTTAATGAGTACATGCTAGAACATTAAATGAGTTGATAAGGTATTACTTCCAAACATGGTGACATGGAAAATCTCATTATCCCTGTGAATAAGTATCAACTGGATCTTTCTGTTGTAGTATAGGTTTTCAAGGGAGCCACAGGAAATTTCAAGCTGTAGGAAAGCAAAGTTCAACATTGCTCATGTCATTAACTGCCTATGTTTTATTTTTACTGATCGGGTTGTTTGAAATTGCTAGACCAATCTTTCTTCATCCAGGTGACCCTATTATGAGGCATATACAAAAATAACAGTGTTTATTCACTAAAGGCAAGGGAATTTTTACTTTTTTTAATGCACAGAAAATTCTCTTTGCAAAGAATAGCCAATCACAAGCAAAAAAAACTAAAAAAACTGCATTTTTTCTTCTGCATGATGAAATGATGCAGGTCAGCAGAGCTTCAACTAATTCTCTGAGATAAGGGGAAATTCCCTTACAAAGCCCATTTTCCTTTAGTAAACCATCTTCACTGTGTGTGTTGGGAAGGGGGTTCTTAAAGTTTTTGTATAATCAGAACCTTTTTTTGAGTTCTAGATAGAGCAGGTCAAGGTTAAAACCCCAGTGGACTTATTCTTCCCACTGGGGAGATTTTTGTTCAATTCTTGTTCCTTCACCAGTAAAAGAAAATGTCCCCAATGAGACAACAAAGTGAGGGGAAAAATCTGTCTTGTTCTGATGAAAACGCCTTAGCAGAGATATAGACAGCAATATAAACTTCAACACTAAGCAGATCTTAAAAATGCGTCACCAATAAAGACCAGAACACCGCTCCACAGAAACAGTCAAAAATAAGAATAAATTAGCATAGCAGCCACTAAAAAAAGAGAATAATTTAAAACAATCAATTACCTACAAATCTATACTTAATACAGATACATAGTGGCGCTACAAATAGTGATATCACTTGAATAGATCCCCACAGTGATAGGATGTAGAGAAATTAATAGTCCATGAATAGTTCTATAAACTGACTTTCTTTATTGTTGCCGAACTTCCAACTGTCACCACACCATGTGAGCAAATGTGTCACCGCTTCCCCAGTCAGATGTACTCTCACCAGCTAATATTGCCTCACACTCTCGTGTTTTGGCAAAAACAGCGACATCCCATCAGATAGAAGTCCATAGAGCAACGTAATCTGTGGAGGAAATAAACTCCAAATAGTGTGATACTGTATAAAAAACTTTATTGAACATATCCTTACATCACCAGCCTAATGGTCAAGCACTTACCAGTAAGTAATGAAAATTATCGCAATGAAAATGATCACAATGGTATCATGTGTGATGGCAGAGATATTCGGTCGTGGCAAGCAAAAAACTTCAAATTTCACCCAATCTCCTCATCCAAAACACTCAGAATGTCACTTCCGGTGGTACGTTATCGTCACTTCCGGTTGCTGTACAGCCATGTCCCGACATGTTTCGTCATACCGACTTCATCCTGGGATTGGCTGTACAGCACGGCAACCTCATTTAAGTACTCCCACTTATGCAAATAGCAGGGACTCAAATGCTACCCCACCCAATGTCTAGCATCCACCACATATACCCTCATATGTACTGCGTAAATAGAACTAAGGCTCAATATAAAATTAAAAAATCATTATTACAATAAAAACCAATTAATCACAAGTCATAAAATAATATAAATTCATTATAATATGGCCATATATTGCACACATTAATTGATTGAGCATAATGACATTAAACCTGTTACAGTAATACAATTTATCACATAACATAAATCAGTATAAGAAAATTTAATACAAACACTTACATACAATAATTTAAAAACAATGGTTAAAAAATGATTATACCACTCATGTTAAAACTTATTTATGAAGCCATTTAGATCCAGTTTTATATTCAAGCCATGAGGTGTAAGACATTTCATATGAAATATGCATTTTGTCTCCTTCTGAGACAAGTCCCTAACTCTTTTGGAACCCCTCCACGACGAGAACACACAGTCTATGCCGCAAAACTGCAATAAAGATGGATCCCTATTATGCTTTTCTCTAAAATGCAGAGACACACTATGCTTTTTTAAAACCATTCCTAATATTAGTCAGATGTTCAGCAATGCGAATCCTAAGCAGTCTTTTGGTCCTTCCTATATAGAACAGGCCACACAGACACCATAATAGGTATACCACACGTGTTGTATTACACGTGATAAACTCATCTATTGCAAAGGATCTACCTTCCCAGTTAGTAAAATGTGTACGACTCCTGTTACTTACTTTAACTGTTCTGCAAGCAACACAAGAGTAGAAACCTTTTTTGTCTATATGTATTTTTCGTTTTCCCGGAGCATCCAAAATCTTTTTGACTACTTGGTCACCGAAATTGGGTGCTTTCCTATACATAAACTTATATATCAGGTTGATCAGGTAATAAAGGTCCCAAATGTCTGTCCATACAGAGAATATATCAATGTTTTTTTAAATATCTCCTCTATATCCCTATACTGACAATGGAAATCTGAAATAAATCCCCATTGTTGTGCCTTATTATCATCCTTGTAGACCCTATCAGCAAGGCACTGGCTTTTAGGAATCACACCTATTTCACAAATGGTCCTTTCTAATGCACCACCATTATAGCCTTTTTGTATGAATTAATTTTTTTAAATCCCACATTGTAAAACAAAATCCTCATATTTACTGCAATTGTGTTTAAATCTCATTATTTGTCACTTAGGAATATTTATAATCCACATTAGTTTCACAGACAAATTGCTGTTCCTATCTGTATGTTTAAAAAATACTTTTGTGTCTAACCAAGGTCCTGACCATTCAATAGTGGTATCCAAAAAATTAATACTAGTGTCAATAATCTGAAAGTCTAATTTAATATTGCTATTCTTCTGATTCAAATAGGAAAGAAATTCATCAACGGTATATTTAGGACCTACTCAAATCAGCACTAAGTCATCTATATACCTATGATAAAATAATAATCTCAGTCTGTGGGTATTAAAAATATATTTATCTTTCCATTCAGCCATGAACAGGTTGGCGATACTGGGAGCAAATTTTGCTCCCATAGCAACACCAACCTGCTGAGCGAAAAAAAAACACCCTGGTACCAAAAATAGTTATGAGGGATACAATAATCCAAAGCTTTGCCTAAAAAACATTCCTGGTTATGGAGAATGTCAATCTCATTTACTTAAAGCCCAGTTTAGGGCTAGCAATGCATCCTCATGTTAAATGATGGTATATAGTGATGCTACATCCGCAGTAACCAGAAATACCGGCTCCTCAAATCCCAATTGACTTTCTTCAAGGGACTTTAAGAGTTCTTTAGTATCTTTGAAATAGGCCTTAGTCACCTGAATGCTAGGTTAAAGGAATTTATCCAGATATTTACCCAGTCTGGCGGTGACCGAGCCTATACCATTAACAATTGGTCGTGCCTTGAGGTACTGTTGCATTTTTATGGATTTTTGGTAATGTATAAATCACCAGAATCCTACATGCGCTAGGGACCAAATATTTTTTCTCTTTTTTTATTTAATGTATTCATCTTAAAGCCTAAATCTAACTGTTCAACTTGTTTACTATACAACTCCATGGGGTCACTGTGAAGTATTTTATGTCTCCCTAGTATTCAACATTTCCATAAGCTGATTGTGATAGAAAGTTTTCTCCAATATTACCACCCCCCCAATCAGCTGGGCATATGACAATATTATTTCTACCCTCCAATGATTTAATATCCTCCCTAATATATAAACCAGTAATACAAACAATTCATCAATAAAGGTCTGAGAATATCCGTATTAAAACAGCGCTCTATATAGAGTTCACAGTCTTTTCACAAATAATTGTGCATGAGCTCTAAAACAAAGAGAGTCCTTAATGTGCAGATAGGGTGATTGTAGTGTTTTAATCAACGTTACGAGGTGATCAAAGTGCTGCTGACATTTCTTCCACCATAAAATGGGAGTGCTTCACCATGTGCGATGCATCCCCCACAGGGGGTTAAACTCACCAGACACTGTTGATAAAACCAGCCTTAAGGAGTAGTCACTCTTTTAGGTGTACCAAACAACCCTATGTCTTCACCCAGGGGTCACGTTTCCAGCAATACTCCAAGTGTGTCATAAAACAAAACAAAGTATACACATAGCGTAATACTGTTTTATTTTAAAAAAAAGATTGCTCAAACAAATAAAATCCCCATTTAAATATCTGCGTACATTGTTACAAACATCACCAGCATTCAAAATGTGTGTGTTTCACCAGGTTTCCAGATTTCAGAGCCGTCCACCTGTGTTCCTCTGTATACACTGTGAATGACTTCCTTGTCTTTGGTTAGCGGTGGAACGCACACCTCACTTCCGGGAGCGTCGTGTAGGCCACGTCTGACGCGTTTCATCACTTCCGACTTCAACGGAGGGCGTGGCTACACAACGCCAGCGGCCAGCTTATATTACCCAGTCTCCGCCCGTGTTGGCCAATCGGGCAATCGCGCAATGTCCGGCCCACATGATTCTGCACATAGTCATGGTAACCGGACGCCATCAGCCTTATCCACACACAGGGGGAGAAGATTGAAATTGGTTCTGAATGGGGACCCGATATTCAAAATTTGCTGATTCATAATAGGGAGTGGAAGGAGGGTGTTGATACCATTGTTGATCATTACATGCACTCTGATCCCGCTGTTGATTTCTAATTTCCTGTGATGGGGTCTGGAAGGGCCCTGAGTATTATTATAAGGACAAATTCCTTTAGGTGTATTGAGTTTAACCTTAGTACTATTCGTTATTTTTGGGTCTCTA
Source organism: Lithobates pipiens (assembly GCF_037356315.1). Taxonomy (NCBI): domain Eukaryota; kingdom Metazoa; phylum Chordata; class Amphibia; order Anura; family Ranidae; genus Lithobates; species Lithobates pipiens. The sequence continues at coordinate 72,486,716 of NW_027507791.1, read as the reverse complement.
ATTCTAACATAACTCAATGACGACATGTTATTAACTTGTCCAGTGACTTCCATCTCTTCAGATGGTTTACGGTTATCATAATTTTGCCAAAGATACATACTATTAGTGTAGCGCTGGTAATCCTGATGAGTACGCGCTATGTCTGTAAATTTAGTTTTTGCCCAAAACTATAGTTTTGGGGTTAATTGTTCTAAATTATGCTTTGGCATCAGTTTGGCTGGGCTGTATTAAGGTTTTGCCTGGTCATGGGTGGGGTTTGCACCTGTGAGAGGCATTAGAATTCAGTCTGGTTGGACACATTGGGTACCAATCTCTCTCTCGGAGCCAATCAGTGGGCGTTTGTTTCGCTGTGTATTCCGGGAGAGGGTACTTAAGGTGCTGAAGTCACGTGGTTCTGGGTTCCGGTCCAGAAGTTGTTGCTGACTCTGTGGTCCTGGTCCTCCTGACCAGCACCCAGAGGCCCTCATGGCCTGGGGTGCAGATCCATCCATTTCCGAGCCTTGGAACTGGCTAGGTCGAGGCACAGTAACTGGAAAGAGGATTCTAAGGTGTTCTGGTGCTGTCTTCGGTTTGAAGAGGCCCAGCAACTCTACATGCAACTAGGAGAGGACTCTTCAGTAAGAGGGTCATGCACGAGGCTGGCTGCTCGGTAAGAGCCTGGACATTGATTGAATCCACATTTTTTACAGTATTGCTGGACTGGCCGCAAGATTCTGGTACAGTAAGAAAGGTTCCTACCTCTATCCTTCCGGTTACAACTGCGTTTTTCAAGCAAGGTTGTGTGAGAGACTTTGCAAGGCTAGAATTACTTGTTGGCTGCTAGATCCAAGGTCAGGGATTTATCCAACAGTTAAAGAATCCAGTTGCGAGTCGCTATTCCCTGGATTATGTACAGAGAGAGACTTTTATTGAAGTCAGCAGTTCCAAGCACCTGAGCTAAACTTTATCCTGATACCCTCTATTCCCAACTTAGAGACTGAGTTTGTTCGACTGTTTTATGCAAAATAAAAACCCTTACAAGGAATCCAAGTGTCGGTCTCTACAGTTACTGGGTCATCAACCCTGGGAACCCCTAGGCAAGGACAACGAGTTACGAGCTGGTGGAGGTAATCGGTAAGCCCAGAAAAATTCAGCCGCTCCTTCGGGGGTAAGTGCTACATTAGTATTACTAAGTCAGATAGGTCCCTCGTAAATTCTTTACTCTGGGTGTCTCTATCCACTTTTTCTAATTTTTTCTTAATATTAATGTTACATTTTTTGCATCTCTTCTAATTTTCATTGCCTTCTGGTAAGTGCATGACCATTAGGCTGGTGATGTTAGGATATGTTCAATAAACTTTTTTATATGGTATAACACTATTTGGAGTTTATTTCTGCCACATATTACGTTGTTCTATGGACTTCTGTCTGATGGAATGTCGCTCTAATCTGGTGAGGTGACTGCTGTTTTCGCCTAAATACGAGAGTGTGAGGCAATATTAGCTGGTGAGTGTACATCTGACTGGGGAAGCGATGGCACGTTTGCTCACATTGTGTGGTGACAGTTGGAAGTTCGGCAACAATAAAGAAACTCTGTTTATAGAACTATTCATCAACTATCGATTTCTCTACACCCTATCACTGTGGGGATCTATTCAAGTGATATCACTATTTGTAGCGCCACTATTTGCCTTCATTAAGTATAGATTTATAGGTAATGGATTGTTGTAAACAATATAAACTTGACAGGGATTCTAATTAAATACTACTCTGTAAAAATAAAACAAAAGTGATGGCTACAGATACAGTTCAACATCTCTTAAAGGTGGACTACTACGAATTTCTCTTCAGGTTCACAATTCACCCCTACAACCTATGTAGTCATGGGACCAGTTTTGAAGAAATGGGTACTACTCTACTGCAGAACCCTCCTAGTAGGCTGCTAGAATGATCTGTAAATTTAGCTCTTTTAGGGTCCTCTGTAATCATTGGAGCAGATTTTGATTTCTTCTAGGATTTTGTAGGCTGCATGTTTGACTATTTCCTCCTGCATTCTAAAGGTTTCTAAAACAGAGAGGGCTGGAAAGTCAAACGAGCAGCTTGAATATTTATGGTGCTTCTGCCAATCCCTGGGCAGGTGTGCCCAGTAAGTGGCTGCAGAGTGACATAAATAGTTTGAGGCCTGGAGCAGCCTTGTTCTTGTCCTGCTGGAAGAGTTACCAGCCTGTAAGGCAGTTTTGCTGGTGTTTGCTGATGTTCATTGTGGTCCCAGTTGTGGTACAGCTGGGGGGGGGGTCTATTCCTAATCAACTTTGAAACTAACCTGCAGTCTCACCTAAGGATCTACTCTAGAGGACTCACTGTAGAGGGCTGGGTGGAAGCTGAAAAGTATATAGCTGTCTTGTGGCACTGTGAGTGTTAATCTATATCTCACTAAAGAGTGTCTGGTGAAATTAGGAATTGAGCAGTTGTCCTGAACCATAGAGATGTCTGAAGGAAACTGGGAAAGTTCAGCTGTCCTGGAGAGACATTGCAAGAATAGACCTGAGCTCAACATCCAAGTGACTGTGTCCTATTTGTTTCAGGATAAATGCCATCAGTAGCTCTTTCTGAGACAGTTCTTACTACAAGTCTCAGTTCTGGGCATGTTTTCAACCCTTGGCATGAAGATTGTTCCGAGAAGCCTAGTGAAGAGTGTCCTCCTGTTGCTATTTAGTGATCCTAAACTATCCCATACCACACCCTTCCCTCTTTCATCTTCCTTCCCCAGTTTTAAGTGATAAACTACAAAAAGACAACCTTTGGACTGTTTATTGGAGCCAGAGTGAATGGACTGATGGGCAAGTGACTGGTGGACACTACACTGTCCAGTGTAAAAATGCGCGGCTTCTATGGGGGTAGAGCTACATTCTCTATATGATTCCAGGGCACCAGATAAACGTCTGGCTCTGTAGACATTATTTTAATACTAGTAAGATGGTTTTAGCTACAAGAACATAATACTAAACTGGTAATTAGAGTCTGAATGTGTTTTTTTATTTGATCTTTTGTCAGAATAAACTTGTATATGGGCTGTAACGCTATGGAGTGACACCCTATTTCACACTCTCTCATCAGTTGAGTTCCAGTGGCAATATTCTGAACAAAATGGATCTAATTTTGGTTAACAGTATCTGGTTCTTTGAAATGAATTGTGATTTTGGTAAAATAATTCTCACTCTGATGGTATTATTTTTATTGCATTGATTTTGCCCTGGTAAAATATTTCTGCTCTAACTGCAGACTAGTTCTTATAGCCGGGTGTTACTTCCATGACCTAATTTTGGTTTCGGATTTTAGGGGATTGTAAGGGATGTATTGTAAATGATTAAGTATTTTATGAGCCATACAATCTAACTGCTGCTATGTGAAGATGATATGGACTCATAACATCCTCACAACTAGCTCCTATCATTTAGCTTCCTTTACCAAATAAGCACCACACACAGGGCTCAAGTCCTGCGGGAACTCACGAGAACGGAGTTCCTGTACTTTTTCCACAACAGGAACAGGTTCCCATTAGCAGCCATGTCCTGCAAGACTTTGAAGTATACGAGCTGTATGGCAGGTGCTACACCAGCAGCCGCCGACAATAGTAAGCGCTGCACACCTGACCATTCAGGCATTGCCAGTAGGGGGCCCCATGACAGCTTCCGCTTCGATCTACTTGTCAATCTCAGCTAGCTGACGGGTAGATCAGGTCCCTGCTGCTAAGAGATTGTATTTGGTCAGACCTCTCGTGATGCGCTCCTCCCCGCTGGCCCCTCCTGATTTTCTGTCTCCTCATCCCCCCCCTTGTCCTGCATACTTGCTCTGTGTGTCACGCTGAATCTCCCCCTCCTCTATCTTCAGTGCCATATGATGAGAGAACCCAGAGGTGGAGCACAGCTATTCTGCTCACAGGACATGCAGGGAGAGAGGTGAGCTGAGGGAGGAACATCAGTTTGGGGTGGTAAGCTGAGCA